>NC_073723.1:69513564-69543564 GCF_023634155.1 Falco peregrinus
CAGCTGATCCTTATCCATGTAGACAAGATATTTGAACTGAAGATGGCAGATTTTTGTGATGCAAAATTCACCTCTCATATAACCGCCACCAATACTTTGGATTTTGTGTGCTATTTTTGATAATGTGTGGAATGTGCAAGGTATGCATTCTGACTGCACCCTCCCTTTATATATGCGTTTTCATGTTGTTGATTGACTATATTAATTTTGTGTTGTAAATTAACACTAGTCAATAATGGAAACAAGGCTTCTAATTATCACTCTTCAGATCTGCGTGTGGTGTATTAGTGCAATTTTGAGTTTAGTCATTGGTTTAGGGCTCCATCAGTAGAGCACCTGCTTGGAAATCCTTCTAGCTTAGTGTACTTGTTAACCAACAGCTTACGCTTAGCTCCGTTTAACTGATTATAGATTCAGTATTTCGACAAATGCAAGATTAAAAAAAAAAAAAAAAAAAAAAAAGAATGATCAGGCCATAACTTAGATAAACCCCCTTTCTAATTCTTGGAGGAGGCCTGTTACCCAAACTGCATATTTAACCTTTATTTTGTTTTCATGTTTATTTCTCCCAGTGTTTCATTTCTTGGTTTGCTCTTGTTTGTTCACCACACTGCTGCAGCACTAAGCAGTTTATTTTAGTTGATGGACATTTTTTTTCTTCCATGGCTATTGTATCTCTGTGAAATTCAAAGCTAATGTGAAAAAGAAGCTTCCTTTCCATTCTGAAAAACCTAGAATTGACTTAATTAGTTTAGATTTCCAGCATTTCTATTTCTCGGTGAATTAGGGTGGAATACAGGATTTCTTTATTATTGTGATTGCAGTGCATGCTGCAGGAAAATAGCCAAGTAGGATCCCTCTAAGCTAATAGTCACAGTGCTGCTTATCGTTGTCTGCATTTTCCTCTCTGCAGCAGGGCCAGTTTTAACCACCTAAAGAACTGGGAACTGTGTGAATGTCTAGATTTGCAGTAGTAATATTTTTGCTTTTCTATATAAGCCACAGTTGTAATTAATTTTATTTTAAAGCAATTTTTTCTTATTTGAAAATACTGGTTTCATATTCAGCTTTTGCCCCCCCCCCCCCCCCCCCCCCCCTTGTTATTTAAATGTAGAAAGTGAAAGGTAAATGTAGTGAATGAAAAGAACGGATGCTTTCCAGACCGGGCCCGATCCAAAGCCCAAAAGAAGTATATGGAATAGCGTGCCATTGACTTTCATGGAACAGCACTTGGGCCATGATGTCTCATACAATGTAGTCACATGGCAGGATTTTTTAATTATTATTTTAAAATAGAAAAAATATTTATTAGTTGTAAGTAACCACTGTGTGCTGAAATCAAAAGATGAAAATTCAGTGCAAAAGTGTGAACGTGAATTTCCCCCATCCAGTTTTGAAGTGTTAGTGTTTGTGGCATGTGGGTTGTTTTTTTGTTAGTTCCTGTTTGTTTGGGTTTTTTTTTTTGTTTTGTTTTTTTTTTAAGTAAGAATGACTTTAAATGATTTATAGCTAGATATTGTGAAGATAGTACAACAGACTGAATAAAAGAAGGATCTCTTTGCGAAATGGTTAATAGGCCTTATTGGCAAATCATCACCACTGCAAGTGTCATAGTTACAGCTCAGCTTTAAAGTATATGAATTTAAAACCTAACTATTGTGACTAATATTTATTTCAAAGTACAGAATGTGTCACAGCAGTAGGGCATCCTATTATTAATGAAGTAAACTCTGGCTGTAATAATTTTTGGTATGAGGTGTTGTGCTTATGTTCCTGGCTATATAAAAGTAACAGTGAAACATGCCTTTTTTCAGTTGTATCTTGCTGTAACATGTGAAATGACTCGTTCTCAGGAAGAGCCATATGGACAAGTTGTTCCATATTAAACTACTACAGTATAACTTTGAGTTGGCCTCATATGCTATAAAGTGTCTGGTTAAAACACCAATTTTAAAGACTTTTTTCAATTCTGTTCTACTTTTAAAATCAAATCAAGTTGGGGCATGGCTCTTCCAAGTAATGTATTCAGGTTGGAATTTCTTAATTTGAAAAAGTTCATGAATTCTTACCTGCTGTTTCATCACTGCAGTGCTGAGGCTTTGCAAGGACCACATCTAGGTCTTCCTCTATTTTAAATATGCTTTGCACTGCATACAATTGCATACTACGTTACATGGTTCTGCCATGAAGGTTTTTTTTTTCTCCGATGGTGCCAGCTTATACTCCAGATCTTAATTTCACCAAAGGAATTTGCATAGGTCCCACTGACTTCAAATTTAAGAGTAAAAGCTGCAGAGGAGTCCTGTTAAGGCAGACAGGTTTGTACAAAAGATACATAGCCAACATGTTTTTTTCACGTTTCTTTTCTTTTTTTACTCTCAGAGAGGCACCTGCCACTGCAAAGGGACACTGCAGTAGCCTCCAAATCAGGGGCATTCACTTTCTGTGCTTATGAAAGATTGGGTTTTTTCCTACCCTCTAATTCACTACTTAAAAGCCTTTTTGAAATAAAAAATAAACACAAGAATGGTATTTCAGAGTAATCTTTTTTTGCCTTAACATCTGGTAGGTGAAAGGAAAAATGCCTGTGCATTTTCAAAACAAAATGAAAAAGCTATCTTTGCTGTTAAGTTTTGAATTTTAAACGACCTTCATTCAGGGAGAGGGATTTCCCTAGCTTCAGTTTATCTTCAGCAGAATATCGGTAGCTCATGTGTAAGCTTGTGTTTTGTCCTTTTTGTTTTGGTAGCATTTTCCAGTTGAAAAGAAGAGTGAACTCCCAGTCCTCTGCCTTTTCCAAACCTCTAGTTTGTAGTTGTACTTATCATCAATATTGTAGGCCCTGACACTCTGCAGCACTGTCACTGTATATACTGTGAAGGCAGTAAAAATGAGCACTAATCAATCTTTCAGGGAGAAGCAATGAGCATTAGAAGGCCACTATCCTGTGACTAAACACACCCCTTTTATGGAGTGTTGGTGCTAATAAAGGACAGCTTATTACTGAGGCAGAGACCAAAGCTTGGGTGAGGTCAACCATGACTGGCAGTCATCAGTCATTCTTAATGATACTTTTTCCCGTGCTTTCTAAGGGATTCTGAGCAGAGTGCAAATCATTCGGGGTCATCCATAGTTCATGTACCCACAGATGGCAAAGGTTTTGAAAGACTTTAGTTTAAACTTGTTGGTTTTGTTTTTTTTTTTTTTTTAAATGTTACTCAAGTAGGCAAAAAACCTCAAACAAAACAGATTTTTGCTCATTTGGAATGTTGTATTTTCTTTCACTCTAATAGATGTTTTACACACTAGAGTACTTGTGCATTATAAAGAACTACATAAATTTATTTTTATGACGTCTGTCTTCTTTAATTATTACCTTTGATGTCTATTGGTGACTAAAGAGAGCTTAACAGGATTTCTTTCCCTTCTTAAATTTCGCAAAGTGAAACTCAGCCAGTCCCTGACAGATGTCTGTTCCTCACCTTCAGGATTATTTTATAAATCCCTTTCTGATGAGCGGAAGTGTCAAATCAAGGACAGGTCATAAAGTAAAAGTATAAACCTTTTAAAGGGAGACCTTGGTAATATATAAACATTTTGCACACTATCTGAAATTTTATGGACTTAAAAAAATGATATTTTAGCAATAGGAAGGCAAAAGTTGAATACACCAAGCAGTGTGCACGTGTTTTAAAACACACACTGTTCCCTTGCTCCTTATCTTTCTTTCCATAGTCAAATTTTACATGTATTGAGAAAATAGCTGTGCTATCTGTGGGGGCTGTCACTAAAGTTTGGTTTTCAAAGGTTCTCACTATTCATTTACTTTGAAACTGGTGCCTTTTTCGTTCCTTGTTTTTACATTCCTCAATTAAGCACTCTTTGCACCACCTTGAAGTTGGTGAGTGGGTATATTGCTGCTGTGATCTAGACAACTGCTGTCATTTTCAGCTGGTTGAGATTATCTGAGATTTTAGTTGAGCAAAACTGTTAGTTTACTTCTAAAAACTGAGGTAAACTGGATGATTTTGTGTATCTACTGACAGGTCCACACCACCATGTAAAGAAATACCTTACAGTAATACATTACTTTATAATGTAAAATCCTGATGACAGGTTGGAGGGCAAGGGAATGTATGTGGTTAAATGTACCTACATACATGCATATGAATGTATATGGGCTTTAAAGGTTGGTTATAACCAGTGGTATAATTTTTACAGTTACAGATTATTTCCTTTTTATTTTCATCTTTGTACTGTTAAAAAAGCCAAGCATATACAGTGTGCATAAACCGAAGAATACAGTTTCACTTGATTAACACTAAAAGCTCTAAAAGCTCATGTGTTTCCTGGTCTGTCTGTACAGCACTGAGCACAATAGGACCCTGTCCCATTTAGAAATATTTTAAAGTTTCCATATTTTGTAATATAAAGTAGTAACATGCTGAGGGGAAGGGGAAAAAGGTAAATAATTTTTTTTAAAGGTCAGAGGTTTTTTCTGCTATGTTTTTGTGGCTAGTAAAATTGTCTGATAGAGTCCGTCATGGCTGACGAAGTGAATGCTTACTTTCCTTGTTAAAATTTGCATCTTCTTTGTGTCCTGGTTAAAAACTCAAGTTAGTTGTGTGGTACCACAATTACACATCATGTCTGAGGCTTTGGGGGAGTTAAACAAGTAATTGAAGAACCAGTCTGATTGGTACATCACTAGAAATGATGGAAAGCATATGGAAATTACTGATTGAGAAATAAACATTTATACAGCGTTCCAGCTGATAGCAGTGGTCATTAAGGCTTGGATCAGGAAAGAGCAATAGCGCTTTTGTGAGCCCCCATCCCAGTGATACTCTCTATTAATTGCTGGTGAAAAAACAACCAGTGCTAGAAGGCAGCTTACCTGGCACAAAGACCCTGAACCAGCAGCTAGCTTCCTGCAGTCACAGGGGTGTGCCCATGTACTGCCCGTTGCTAGATCTGGACCAGAGGCTAGGATTCATCCAAGAAATACTTCTGGTCAAGGCTCTGTGTATCAGACAAAACCTTTTATTTTCAGTTACACAGAGTTCTGGATGGTGAGAAGGAGGCATGAGAGCATCCACCTGAGGAGGAAGATGGTGAAATTTGCATCCTGTCACTGCTGGGTTGAGGGCCTCCAGGAAGTCTAGGCTAGCCTTTTTGGTTAGCTTCACATGTAGGAGTGGTATTTTAGTGCTCCATGGTGCTATTTCTCTCTCTGGTCAGGGGATGAAAGTCACCTTTGGGTTCAGTGTCTATCATGTTGCTTTGCAGATAGAGGATAAACAAAAAGCAAAGCTAATCTGTGATTGCATCTCATCAAGGTGATGCATAAGTTCAGCCTTTCACACAGGCATAATGCTGGTTTTTAGATACTGCATATCCTCCATATCCCCCCTACCCCCACCCCACCCCCATTTTGAGATGTTTAGTTTTTTTCTTTGTATCTGAAATCCTTTATTTTGTCTTTACAGTCTGGTTGAATAGGAATCGTTTAGTTTATGCAGCTTTGTGCTTTTTCTCTACAGCTTGTATCTGCATGAATGTGTTGCAGCCTGATGCGAGTTCATTCGATTAAATAAAATGCTTAAATTGTAATCCGTGCAAAATGATCATATTTGAAACACTTGATGTCTCGGTGAGAATCCATTTAATAGTGATCAGATTTAAATGATTTAACACAGTGGTGGTGGTGGGAGGTGGGGGAGGGAAATACAGTTTCGAGACGTTCCTGTATATAAAAAAAAGATTAAACCAAATTCAGATATGTCTTTCTCCCCCTTCTCTCTCTCTCTCTCTCTCTCTCTCTCTGAGCAGTCAAAAGATATACTGTATCCCCAGTGAAAGGGTGCTTTCAATCCAGTTATCCACTTTACCCAGTCTCAGTTTCCAGAACCTTCCACACCCCCCCTGGTTAAACCACTAAGCCTTTGATTCCTTCCTGATTACACTATGCAAGACATCTATCAAACACTGTCTTATCTGTTTGTAAGGCAGCTCAGGCCTCAGATTTAAGTCATGGGTTTTGGCTACAAGTTGGAGTGTGATTAATAATTGACTAATGTAGCTTTTATTTATCACAGGCTAGCACATTTCACCATTACCGAGTTAATTTATGTTAAGTGTAAGCTGTCGTTCAATCTGTTTTTCAACTTTTTTTTTTTTTTTTAAATCCTAAGTCTATCTTTCACTTTTTGAGAAACAAAATCCTTACACAGGGCACAGTCTTACTTCGTGCCAAAAAGTTGATTTCCTTTTCAGTGGAGCCATACATCACCAGCCCTCCCAGCTGCAGTGTCAGCCCCTGACAGAATGACATGTGTCATTTATCAAAGGGGCCAGGCCGGGCCTTGGGAAACGCACACGACAAAGCCTGAGAGAGTTCATTTCGCAGTCCCCTCCTACCCTCTGCGAGCCTCTTGCCAGGAAAGCCTGTGATGTTTCTGTCTTCGCAGCATTACTGTAAGTCCTTCAACCTTCACAGAATTAACCCTCGCTGCTGCCACTGCTGCTGCCAGCCCTCCCTGGTGCTGCCGGAGGTCCCCCTGGGGAGCTGTGATGCCCAGGTGCCATGCCAGCCGGCCGACATGCAAAAATAACGTGCACTGGGTTGCTCCCTCATCCATTTCCCCACTCCTCCTGGAAAAGACTTCCTCTTTTTTTTTTATTTTTTTTTTTTTAAAATCCCATATATTCTACACTCTAAGAATTAAAGTCCTACGTTTTTCTACAGCAGGACAAGGTCAAAGACATAAAGAATAAGGTAATAAAACATTTCAGTCATGAAAAAAGGGTCGCCACTGTCCTATGCACAGGTAGAGATTTGTGCTTCTTCATATAAGGCAGTGAATGAGACAGAGAGGGAGTCTTCTTCCTGCTTAAATTCTCCATCGGGTTATTCTGAAACCATGTGCTGAAATAAATACAGTGGGTAGTTTCTCTGTATGCTACTTCACAGCGCCCGAGCCGCACAGCACCTGCACAGAGGAGCTGACCTGGTAGGACGCACTGCGCTCCTCCTGAAACTCATCTGTCAGCTAGAGGGGGCAAGGTGAGAAGAAAGAAAAGTTGATAGCATTTAACAAGGAAAAAAATAACCCCAAAACCTCAAGGTGTCGCTTGCACTGAATAGTTTAATTTCTGTAATATAGTTGCCTCAGTCCTGCAGCCCAGGGGATGACAAAGGAGTTAAAGCAGAAAATAATCTTCTGTCAAATGAAGAAGAGTGTATTTTCAAAATATAACAATGTTTTTGCAAAACCAAAACTTTTGTTTCCGTGTGTCTGTGGTGAGTGTGTTTTAAGTGGCTGAATTTTACATCTTGATCATGTACAAAGAATGTGAGAAAGTTATTGTCTCCTCCCCTTCCCCCACCAAATCACTCTTTGTACTTTGCATAGTTCCTACCACACTGAAGTTATTTACAGCATCAGATATCATTTAAAGAGATAGCTAAGGAGACGGTAGCCTCAGCTAGGAACTTTCCAGAAAGGAGTCCTATAAATTAGCCATTGCTCAGGAGTGGCTGTTTTCTAGTCAGGGCTGGTCCTTTCATTTGTCTACATAAGGCTAATTTATTTTTGCAGCCAGATGTGGGCTGACAGCCATCACTCAGAGCTTCCTTCCCCCACTGTTAGGAGGTCGGGAAAACAGTCACGTTTCCCATTTTACAGAATCCCCATCAACATTATTGAAGATGGATGTATCTTTAAAGCAAAGATTGATTGTGGATATCGGAGTTATGGTGTCATTTATCATAGTGAATATTATTTAGACTTGGATTGTACAAGGCTGTAACTTGAGACACAGCCAGGGGAGGGACAATCTGGAAACGAGGATCCATGAACTTTAATGGATGGATGCTTTTTCAAAGCTCCACTCACTATAGCATGATTTACTTTTCTTACAGAAAGGAAACAAGCATTTCAGTTTTAAAGGGCCAGCATGCTGTCTTGTCCTCTTAGCGGGTCCTTCACAGAGACATCCGAGACTTAAAGCTGAGACAATAAATAGACATTGTGTCTGAATGTTATATGTATATAAGTGCTTTTATGCTAAACATATCTAGGTGCACTTGAGACTCTTGTTTGTGTGAATTATACTAGTTACGTTCTCAGTTGAAGGGATAGTGTGCCTGAATAATGCAAAATATTGATTATAGAATGCTGTGATCTGAAATTTCAGAAGCTCCAAATAAATTGCATTACAACTAGCATTGTTACATTGCCATGTTCGTCTCTTCTGGGAGAGACAAAGAGCATCTAGACTGCATATTCACTTACTGCTTGAGGTATCTTACGGAAGTGGAGTGTCTAGTAAATTGCGCATGTACCTGGTGGAGCATCAACTTTCTTAGTTGTTGAGAAATGCAGCAGACCTCAACAACCTTGTGCATACTGCGCTTACATTTCACTTCTATGTAAAATTAAGAAACATAGATCAGGACCTTGCGGGTGAAAACATACCTTGTATTTTCAGAATATACGTTGCAGAAAACTGCTTACAAGCTGCTGAAAATCTGAAGGCATGGTTCAGCTGTTATTTCTGAACTAGTAACACCAGCATGCCAGCGTGCTTCATGAATCTATTAGAATGTTTCACACTTTGGAACAGGACTTTTGTTTTATTTTTTTTTAAATGCATTAACTTGAATTTGGAAAGTGCTCAACTGACTTCAATAAAGGAGGATGTTGTTAAAACCAGTATTGTAGGTCTAGATACAGCGCGAGCAGGTGTCAAGCACACTTGCCCCACATGTTCTGATAGCTCGGTCCCACCTTGAAACCTTCTTCCTGTAGCATCATTTTCCCAATTACTTTGTTCAGGTAACTGCCTGCCCCCCAGGTGAAACTGCTTATCTTCCATTTCCATCTGATCTCTGATTTTCTGATTTCGACTGATACCTTCCATTTCCCACTGATTCAGTTTTTGGAGTTCTTTTTCATGCTTCTGATCATAGCTTGGGTCCCTCTTGACCTGGCCCGCCCTTCAGTGGGTCATGTATCACAGTTTGGGAATTACTGTATCATACAAAAAAATTGCATTGGACAGCAGTTTATTCATGTGGGCTGACGTATCTTCTAAGAGGAAGGTAGGTCTCACCACACTTCTCCCTGGTGAACTCCTCACATACTAGCATTTAAGGCAGCACTTCCACAAGGATATACTAAAACTTGCACCAAACTATCTTCTTGGTGTTTTTTTTTTCTTTAAACAAAACCAGAAATCACTTTGCTGTCATAAACCAAATTCAGTATGAGAGTTTTCGTATGAATAGTCAAACCCAAGAGTTTCAAAAAAATCTAAACAATAGAAACAATTATGAACATCTGTTTTTGAATGCATATGTATTCTGTACATAACAAATGGAGAAATACTATTATCTAGGACAATGAAAGGGTATTTCCCTTTCTGTCTGAACACTCTGGGATGAATATGGCCTTCCATGTAGAATCATGGTTTGAGGCGTTTGGATTTTTTTTTCTTCTATTCATGAGATTAAAATGAGGATATCCCCCCACCCCCCCAAGTCCAGATTTCAGTTTCAGGGACTCTAGTATAAATCCTGAGAAATCTATTTTTTACACCTGTGCAGCTGAGATCAGAATGCTTCTGTGAAGGCCTGCTATATTTACTTATACATAAAAAGTATTTTTCTCTTGCTTGAGAAACACACAAAATGTCTTCAAAGAGGAAGCAGTTTATCAAATTCATATTAATCACAGCATCAATAATGTTGACCGGGGTCAAGTCATTACACTAAATATATTGTAACCATTATTAATGCATGTAGCCCAGTGCCATAGCTATGATATAAGACTGCTGTTTCCTGATTAAAAGCTGTTTGGTGATGCAGAGATTCAATACAGATTCTCCCTGCCTTGTGGTGACTGACAGTAGCTTCTGGTATTCTGCTTTCTTCTGACAGTGGAGTATATTAACATGAACACACCTTACAGAGGGGGCTACAAGAAGTGCAGAATGCAGGAAACAAAAGTGTCTAATTTCAGCAGCCACAACTGTGCATCCATAAGGCAGCCAAATTTATCATGGCACATTATGGAGTGCAGCAAATGTCATGAAAACCATTGTTTTTTAATTTTTTTCCCTGAGAGTCTGAATGAGGTGATTTATGGTAGTTATCCATCTTAAGGGTCATCCATCAACTTTTAGTTGCTAGGCAATCAAACCAACAGCTGTTTGCTTTGAATCAAGCTGAAAAGTTGTCAGTCATCACATGCAGGTATGACCTTAGTGGTTAAAAGCATTATCATGCCTGCAAAATTAAAGAGACAAAGTCCTCATTCTCCCTTTCCTGTAACTTGGTTCATTACTTGCCATGAGCAACACAGGTAGTGTTGGCACCAAAGCTTTTATTTAAGGCAATGCTTGGGAATATCCCAATGCCAGAGATGCTGGTCTTGGCATCACAGGAATATTCACATACTCACATAGAAGTTCCTTGTAGAGAAACATTTTCAGCAGGGCAGTTTCTCAGATGTGAACACATCTTTCTGAACTCAATCTTGTTGGCACATTTAGAGTTAAGGGTAGATCTTGAGCAGCAAAACTGTTGTAAAAGGCTGTTTGGTTGATTTGGTGCATGTCTCACAGCTGGGGTAGTAAATGGTGCAAGGTGTAGTGTAAACAAGGCTAAGCATCGTTACTGTTTTACTGCGTCCCCTTACAGTGGGGCTAGAGGACACAGTGGTGAAACCTCCTGAATTATGCGTACACCATTCCACCATGTTTGTTACTATAAACAGAGCAATATCACTTGTGATTTGGAGGCACTATATTTGACAGTGTAAGAACAACCCAGATGTAATATGAGGACATGAATCTGTTTCCATTCCTTGCTTCTGGTCTTCTGTTAAAATCACTTGCAAGGAGTTCTTCCAATTGTCATTCGGTTCCACTGGCAGCCATTCCCTATTAAACAAGTTTGTAACAACGCATAAGGGGAGTGGATTCTGCGAGGGATTCTAGAAAATACTGAAGAAAGTTGGAGGTAAATTGTTGAAGAGACAAAAATGCATGATTTCTCAATAAATGTACAGTTCCTAACTTTGCTTTTAGTTCCTGATACTGGAAAATTGCATGCATCTCCAGTGCTGTAATCTTGAGCCATGGAGCTGCTGGCAGATTGACAGAGATGTGGCAAGTGGTGAGAAATGCTCTGTGCGAAAGTGCAGAGTGGAAGTGAGCCATTTTTGGGAAAAAACTGCCTTCAAGCCCATTTTTACCAAATCTAGCCAGAGGACTACCTTTACCTATTAATAAACTGTTTCAAAGAACTCAACCACGAGCTGCAGCTGTTGAAGTGGAAGTGTTCTGCAGAGAAAATATTTGTTACCATGGGGGTTTTCTGCTAGACCTCAGACATTTCTTCCGAAGAGGTGTGTTTTACCTCAGTGTTAATTCAGACACACCTGTAAAGCTGAGGCTGGTCCTGGTGAAAATGACACATGGTAGTTGTGGGTAAATCTTACTTTTCCCAAACATTGTATCTTATTCCTCTAGTCTGTGTGAAACAGTAATTGTCTTGTCTTCCCAGGGATTCTGCAATGTGCTAAGTAATCATGGTAAGAAGAGACTCCTCATTCTGATAAATCTTGTATAATATTTCAAATTTTAGTTACGTAATTACCCAGTAGTCTTACCCAGTAGTCTTTGTTCCCTTAACATCTTTGACAATCATATGTGGGTAAATTGGGCTGTGCACCTATTTAGGTGTCACTGAAGCTAGTAGTGAACAATCCTGCTCTTGGAATCACTGTGTCATCTGTGCGGGCTGCTGCATGGGCTCTCGTTCGCATAACATCTGAGCACCTTCCAAGTGTTAATGTAAAATAGATGTGCAAAATACTCCTTGTAGTGAATGCATTGATGGGTGATAAGCATTTTCATAACATCCTCACCATCGTATTTTCACTTATCATGTAGCTCGCACCAGGTGGCTTGTTAGCAGTTGCTAATGAGTTTGTTGTAGTGTGGGAGGTTCCCACGTTGAGAGCTACACTTGCAGTTTTGTTCCCTTGCTTGTGCTGTTTCCAAGACTTGTGTGTGTATTCCTAACGTTATTTTGAAACACTTCTAACACTTAATTTTGTTCTCCACAGAAACAAAGATGCAGAAAATGTGTGAAACAAAGTTTCTCATGATGCATCTATTTCTGTTTGTATCTTTAAAAACAAACCGTAATACTCTTTCCTCCCATCATAGTATTATTTTCTGTATGTCTTCTCAGTAAAGTAGATTAGTAACAGTGTAAGTCCTAAATGGATCTCCTGACATCTTTGACTCCCTTCCATTTACAGCAAGCAAAACCTGCTTTTCTACTCTATTTTTTTTTAAGATAGTAACTACTATAGCTGTAGAGAGGGAAAGTTGATGTAGGTTTTACAGGAAATTTAAGGAGAAAACGATCACTTTGGGACAGATAGTAGTACCCTGTCAAGTATTATCCCATCTGCAGTAGAGTAGTAAAACTCGTAGTGGGAAAAGGTGGCAGAATCAGGCTGTTTGATCACATTTAATCTATGAAGTGCCTAACCTAGTCCTTTAACCTTTAGTATAGCTCAGTACGTAATCCACCTGTCCACATCGCCAGAGGGACAAAATGAAGAATTTAGACTGCTGTTGAACAGAATGAATTTCCATAGTGGATCAACCTAATGTTACAGTGATGACACGTGGTAATTTGATAGTTACCACATAATAACAGGAACAATGCAGTACATACAGTACTGGGTAACTCCACTGGATGCACAGTAATTACATGGCAACTCGCTGACTGTTAACACTTTGTCGCCTGATTACTGTGCACTTAACTTGTGTCAGTGATGTAATTAGCACAGGTGTTTCTGCAGTTGAGGTATATCCAATAGACCGCCATGTACTTTATTTTCAACTCCTTGGCCTCTATATTTACAAAGTGGTTGTGTTCTATGTAACATGAAGAATTTTTTTTATCAACCTGCAGAGACATGCCTCTGTTCTGAATTTTGGTGCTCTCCAGAGCCAGTGGGTTTCCTTTACTGATGCACTCCTAGGAAGGAAAAAAAAAAGAAAATAAATTTCTAAAATTAGCCGTATGTTCATGTATCTCTGGCAGTCCTGTTCGTGTGTGCCACATTTAGTTGTACTGAAATGGAGTTTTAGAATAAAGTTAATGCTCAAGTGATAAGAATGTGATTGAGTAATGTAGTGGGAATGGCTTTGTATTCAAGACAAACGGAGCATCAGCTACACTTGGGTGGTTTTGCTTGGTTTGTCTGAATTAAAGGTAGCAGATCACATGAACATCTAAATCCTGGATTTCCTTATTAGCTAGATTTCTGAACACTCTTTGGCTTTGTGTGTAAGTTACATTTATATATTTGTAAAATTGCTTCTGTTATTTTTGATTTGAGAAACAAGCATTTTTTTGTATAGAGGCTCTGAGTCAAGATCAGAGCCTGTTCAGTTAGATGCTGTTTAGAAGCATTGAGCGCAGACTCCACTCCCAGAGTATACAGTCATAATGGAGAAGGTTAATATGCAATAAAATGTAAGGAGAGACACTATAAAGGTGAAGTCTTGTACCAAGCTTTGTAGGGTTAGGAGTACAGTCCAACACTTTCTTCAGCACTCTGTCCCTCACTAAATCACACCTATCCCTCTAGACTAGGCAGCTTCTAGCTAAGTCACATTTCCACTGATAGCTCATGAGCTGCTCTTTTCTTATCCTTTCTTGCAATTATGATCACTTGTATGTATTCTGTTACAAGCAGTATGTAGCACATGATTTATATTGTATTTTGCTAAATTATATCATGCTTGAAGAGTAGTTCTTCATTTGAACTTTTAATTTGCTTCATCAGGGATCAGGTAGATGGAGTGAAAACTTAGTTGGATGATCAAATAAACACGTCATCAAATCCATCATCTATCTGGGACAGAGGTAAATTTTTATCATTAGTTTGTTTTTGTTCTTTTACCTTAATAGGGAAGTAATGAGCAGCATCTGCTATTAGGAGGTTCCCAATTTGCAGTAGATCCTGATGAAGGTCAGTTCACTTCCTCAGGTGAATGGCCCTGTTCCTCAGATTAACTGTTCAGTTCACACATGGAAAGCCCTCCTTCATGTGCTGTACTTCCAACTTAACTTCTTTCAAGGTTTGTCCCTTTGTATAGTATTTTCTGCATGTAAAGAGCACACAAAAATAAAACATTAGTATGCAGAAGAAGGAATGAACCAAGAATATCCCTGCAATGCTCTGCACTTTAAGAAATAATCTGATTTCTTCTTTTGACTCCTCCTAGAGAGGGTTTCTAGGCTGGAGAATACTACATGTAGCAATTGTAGTAAAAATTCTGCGAAAGGCATAGTCTCTGTAATTCTTTTCCCCAGCATAGTGTCACCCTGCCCATTTCCATCTTTCTATACTTTTGATTGATTGTTGCATGCTTGTATTTTATATGCATCTTACTAAAGCCCTGTGAGTTTAGGTGCTGTCAGTACTGTGGTACACTTGCTGAGACCAAAGATGCAGCAAACCTAACTGTGAAAATTTGTGACTACTGCCATTGTTTTGCTGCTGCCCTTCTGCTGAAGGCTGCCACTCCCACAGCAGTGGGAATTACCTCTCCTATCTTCAAACAGAACACATCTCCATTCCTCAGAGGCTTCTGTGCAAAGTCTTGGCTTCATAGCATGAATCGATTTTCACTGACAGTCTACACCAGGTGCAGATAGACTTGTTCTCAGAAATGAGCAGAGCTTTAGCTAGCCCCTTTTTCACAAACTAAATGCAGTTCCTTGGAAGTGCTTTGTGTCTGAGCATCTGTGTGGCTGCTGTACAGGTGTACAGCGATATATTAGAAGCGATACATTTCCTTTAGAAACTTGATGTTCTGTAGTTGGAGCTACATTCTGGCATGCTAGCATTGAAATAGTTTAGATGTTTCTTGCACCAGCAGTGCATCCTGTCAACCTTCATCTTTGTCTAGCATGCTAAACCACTGAGGGTAAATCTATTCCTAAGTTTCCCTGCTTCCCAAAGAAAATAGTCTCAAAGATTTTTTTTCTTCTTTTGAAAACAAGATGACTTGGACTTTCTTTAAACCAACCTTTCCCTCTATGCTCCTGATTCAGTAGCACCAGGGATCTGCTACTTCACTGCTCTTTTCTGCAGCTTACTTTTTTCAGCAAGTGAGATGCTGAGATGTGCAATCACAATATACAGTTTCAGGGATGCAGTAATGGGCGGTAAGCTATGGAAGGGAAGGGCAGGCAGAAGTGTAGCTGCATGGTGAAAAACAAGTTGGAGAGCATTCATAATGTAATCCTGATATACCCTGAGACTGAATGGCTAAATTCAGATTTCTTTGTTTTTCCTGTGATATATCCTTGTTGCAAGTTTCCTATGTGAGAAAACAACCTCTACTATTCTATTCAGATATAGTGGTTGCATGTTCCAGTGGTTATGCTCTTCTCAAGACAGCTGAAAAGTTCTCCAAAAGCTTAGGTGAAGATTATGTGATTTCACCTGTACAGGAATTGATTCTTTCTTGATAATATATTTTGGTAAGACCCTTTTCCTTCTTGTTAAAAAGTCTGTACCTTGGTCTTCCATTTTCCTGTTTTCATTGGCCCTTCCTAGGTGTAATTTCAGTTTCTTCATTATTGTTGGCCACGATGAACAAGTGAATGAAGCAAGCAAACCAAAAATGATAGTCAGAACCTCTCCTTGTAGTCTTTTGGTTTTTTTCCCCCAAATAATAAATGTGGTGAAGAAAGACAACACCATTCTTTCATCTTTTTCCTTTTTTTATCTGCACTTCTGGGGCCTATTATCTAGCCTAAGGAAAGCTTATGAGTGTGTGTGTGTCTATTTATGTATAAACAAACTTGTGAGTAAAATTGTGTAGGGTGATAGTAAAACATCTACTTAGTTCATTATATCGTGAAGGACAGGGCCAAAACCTGAACGATTGTGCTCTTTGAGAAAGGTGTGTATACAACCACATGTATCTTAGCGACATTTTACTGCATTTTGATTTTTATCTTTTTAGAGCTTGTGCAGGGTGTAATGGGGAAAAAAAATCTTATTTTCTTCTTTTCTTCTCAAGAGGCTCTGCCACACAAGCCAGGTCAATTTCAGGGCTCCTGCTCAAGTTTGCTGAAGCTGCCAGTTGAGACTAAGAAAATCGTAACATTTATGAACTTGATTCCTCTTAGTTATGCATATACAATTTGGGGTACCTCATTTGCAGCCAGTGGATTCACAACTGCATCACTGTCAAACCAGTGGAAGCGCGAGCAGAATCAGATTTACAGGATCTTTGAACTCCTTAGTGATTAATGAAATTCATAATTCTGGAAGTGTGACAGGAGGATAATCTCAACAATATTTCCCCCTGCTTTCTGTGGGTGAAGGGATTTGAAGCTAGCAGTGGAAGTTGGGGGTCCTGACCTGTTCCATTATGGCAATTTGCTTGTTCAGGCTCGAATCTCCCAAGTAAATCCCTTCTTATTTGCTGCATGCACCTGTACCTCATGCTTCTGTAGCTGGAGGAGATCCGTCATGCTAGAGAGTTAAACTGTACTTCCACTATTCAGAGTCTGGCCAAGAACCAGAGTATTCCCTTATTTTAAGCTAGTCCTGAAGGAACACTGCCAATTCTCAGCATCTTCAACATTGCTGTTGAAGGCTGGGAATTAGAAGACCTGGATTCTGTTCCTGTGCCTTAGCTTTTGCACTTGTAAAATGAAGTTAGTAGTAGTTGCCTTTCTGTGTTAAAATTTTTGAGATTTACGTACAAAAAAGCATAACATAATTGCGAAGATGACAATCTTGTAACAGCGTAGAGTGGCTAATGAATACAGGAAGGTGTTCTCAGGTTTGTTTGCTGTTTTTTTCCCAATAAACCTCAGTGTGGAAAGAGATATTGCCTATGCAGCAGTTGTTTTTTCTAACAACTGCTATATATACCAGTACAGAGATCATGTAGTTTTTAGACAGATCTGCCAAGATCTCTTTAGATGCCACCTCATCACCATGGTTGAGAGTTTAGGTTTCTGAATAGAAGTTAGACAGATCAGTAATTACTGTGGTGGTCTGGTCATTTGTTGTTAATGGTTGGTAATATGTTTTTTAAAAACTGGTGGCTATGTTTTTTATTATTTGCATTATGACCAGCCATGCAACTGGAACTTTCAGGTCACGTTGTGATTTGAAGTTTAGTAAGAATGAGGAAGAACAAGCTGCAATTAATAAGTTGTGAAGAGACTGATTGTTGCAGCTGAAATGGTGAACTGTTGTAGTTACCCAAAAAAGATTGGGAAGTGGTGACCTAATTATCACCCCATGGAGAATGAGGCTGGTCTTAAATTTGTGAAATATCCCTGTTTTACAACACTGACTATAAGAAAGAATTCTGTTAAAAGTTAATGGAGGAGTTCCAATGGAACCCTATTAGATTCTTCCTCCATTAAATGACTGATATAGACTTTTAATGGATGTTTTAACTAGGCATTGTTATCAAAAGGACTATTGCACAAATTAAAACCAGGCCCATAATCAGTGAAGAGAAGCTGGATTTACTCCTCTGCCTTTGGCACAGAGGAGTCTGTGTGTGCAGCTGAAGGGATGGAGAAAATGGTGAAGGAGAGTAAGATAGTAGAAATATTAATTAGAAAAGAGAAATTGAACATTTACATTTTCAGAAACATGCTAAAGTTGGCCAGTGAAAATACTGTATAGGCAAAGTAGGTGACAGAGACTTTTTTGGGACAAGAAAAGGGGAAGGGTCTTCTCTCAAGAACTGTGATAGTTCTCCATTTAATGATCCAGTTTTGGTAACATTATTGTGCCAGCATAAGGCCTGATCCTGCAAGATACTGAGTGTCCTGGAATTCCATTAAACTGAGTGAGAGTTAAGGGGTGGGCTTGCTTCTTACAGAGCCTGGATATCATAAACTCATCTACTGTAATGCGGATCCTGGACAGGTGGCAGTATCTGTTCATTCTGAATATAAGGCCACATTTTTGCACAACTGTAAAAAAAGTGGTTTGTGGTAGAGTCAATGTAAAAGATACTTGATTTGGAGCTGTCTCCTGTCACCTGCTATGGTGGCAGTATGAATTGTTTACATAGTGAGTGGAGGATTTGACGTTTGGTTTCGAGCTAAGATGTTGGCTTGGTGTTACGGTATTTTCAAGTTTTCTTTTAGGAAGCATCAGGGAAAGGGTTTGCTGTCTCTGAAGTTAAAGCATGTGAAATTCTGGTTTCTGACATTCTTTTTCTTTCCCATGCAGAGTGCATGCCTTTCTGTAGTGCCCCTGCAACGACCTCCTCTCTAACCTGGACAGATTACCGAGGGGTCATTTGGTTTCCATCCTTGTGTAGCCATGGCCATCTCATTTAAAGGGACCCTGCCACATAGTTCTTTAAGTCCCCTCTGTGGTAGAGTGACAGTTATGTATTCTGTTAGCAGATGTCATCTTAGTTATTTCCCTGGTCCTTCCAATGAGTGAAAACTGTGTTTAAAAAAAACCCAAAACAACCCAAAAGAAAAACAGAGCAAGGTAAATCATTGCTGTCACTCTGTGTCCCATGTGCAAACAAACTCTGTGCATATGTGGAACAGTTGCTGTGTATTTGGATAGATGTCTTTATGCAGGGGATGTAAAAAAGAAAACTATTTTGCTGTTCAGCCAGAACATGCTAAATTTGCTTCACAGTGTTTTGCTTCAGAAGAGTCATGGTGATACTTGTTTTCTCTGAATGAGTTTTCCTTTCCTTGCTGTTACAAGGCCCTGTGTGTAAGCCTCCCGTTTTACTTGCCTGAGTACTTCTTATCGAGGTTCTTTAGTACATCTTAAAATGCTCTTTCTGGCTTGCTTAAACATGGGACATTATCACTACACTTTGTTTGATCTTGCTGTCTGATATGTTCCAGCGTATTGCCAGTTTCTAGCAAATCCACTGGTGCATGCTGCTGGCAAAAGCAAGGTTCACACCTCGTGATGTCCCCCTTGAAGATCTTGGTGTACAGCCTACTTGAATGCCACAGGCTTCTAGCAAAGCCTGTCAGTTATATGCAAATAGCTTGAAACGCTTTTTATTTTGTGACGTGGGTTATTGACCACTAGAATAAGAACGTCTGAGCCTTTTCCTCTCAGTTGTAGTAAAAACTTCAGACTTGGCGTAATCTGCAGTTTTTTTGGAGAAGGGCAAGGCTAGATCTTTCTTCTCTAAGGCACTGAACTGGTTTAATTGAAAGAACAATTTGATTTGCTGCTGTAGCTGCTGCTACAGTAAAATAGCTTGGAATGCTAGCAAATTTTTACTTCTCTCACCCAAACCAAGGATTTAATACTGGCAGGTGAACTTCTGAAGGCTGCTATCAAGTATACAGAGACAATAACTGTCTTGGAGGTGGAACTTTGTCAATATTTTTTGCCTTGGGCCAAAAAACATTCACAATAATGGAGTGCTAAAGCCCTGCTCAGAAATGTTGCAGCTAGAGAAAGGGGAATTTATTCCAAGTTTTAGAGTGCAGTATTTTGGTGGGATGTGTGGTTTCTTAATCATCCTTATGTTGAAGCATCAACCATTAAGACATTTGGGGGACACCTAAAGGCATGCTTGTCGTTCAGTAAGCGCTGCCTTTATACTTGAGGTCATGCAAAGCTGGCTACATTACTGTCCTTAGTATTATGTTATCATGCATGTTTGAGACAGAATGTCTCTTCCTGTGGCCTCTAACCTGGGTAGAGGATTTATTTTAAAATTGTTTTAAAATATCCATAGTGGGACAGGGGAGAGAAAATTCCAAATTACAATACTGAGAAATTAAATAGGTGTTTACAAAGCTACTTTGCCTGTTTCTTTCTGAAATTTCTTTCTGAAATGATTATGAGGTGATAAGCATAAAATGATTTGAAGAACATATAATAGAAGCCTCTTGGGATTGTTCATATAATGTATTTTATAGTGCCATAAATAGCAAGCCAAGTAAGCTCTTATAAACTTATTTTATTAATGCACATTGATTTATAATTATTAAGCCCAAGAATACAGACAAATGCTTGTTGTTTGGAAGCAGGTAAACAATTAAAGAAGTAGCTCTTTGCTGCATTGGGCAAAAGCAGGCAGGAGGGAGGGAACTCTGCTCTGGAGTGTGCCAGCCCCAAGGCTGACTTTCTCCTGGTTAACACTGTGATAGACTGTGTCAAATGCTGCTTTTTCCTCTTTACTTCTCTTTGAAAATGAAGATTTTCCCCCTTTTAAGGGCACTGGTGGGATTTTTTTGCACTATGCAAGTGCAAGAAGACCTCGGTTTGGTAAGACACACAAGAAAAGCTCTCTTTCATTGATGCCAGTATATGAATGCAGAAGGAAACAAAAAGGGACCTTGTTAGTTTCATCTGTTTTCAAGAATCAGTAAATACCAGGAGATGGTATTTTCTAAATTGAAATGAATAAATAATTAAATATAAAACCCTAGAAATACCTTTAGCTACCTATCTTTCCTTTAAGGTGGAATTAAAACAGTTGGAGACTAGGTGACTGTATTCTCCTAAAGGCAAGAAAAGTCTAACACAAACATTATATGCATGATATATTACTTTTACTGAGTACCAGTACTGAAGTTCTTTCAAACACAAATTTATTCATAGGGAGCATCATTGGAACAAGCCATTTGGTTTATTGTGTATTATGTTTCAAGCAGTTTAGGAAATTCTAGCTTTTTGTAACAGTCTTTGATAGTTTTGAGTGCAGTCCTCATTTTTATGTAGCTTATAGTGCAGGAGGCTCAGGTACTCTTTTTTCCAACTGCAAACCCATCTGTTTGTGTTCTTTTGATGCGTATATGATTCCTGTTGACAAGTATGCATGCATGTCAGAAAGACAGTAACTTCATTTCTCAAAGGTTAAGTATACACCTTTATATATATATATATGAATATTCCCAGGGCATTTAGAAATTGTGCCTAGATTTTAAATAATTCATTGCCTTGAAATCTACACCATTAAATCTCAGATTTGTATTTTTAGATTAATTGCAGGAAAGGAAGATCCAGACCATGAGTGGCAGTCAGCTTTCTGATACACAGAGCAGTTCACCCTAGAATTCCATAGGGTCTTCACATGAATAAAATCGGCATTATGGTTTAAGGAGCTTGGATGGGAATTGTTAATCCAACCAGACTCTGATGTCTGGTTTAAGGCTATATGAAACATCTGGAGGTCTTTTGGCTGTGAATGTAGTACCATCCAGAGATTCAAGGCGTGCATTTTATTAGATATCAAAAGTTTTCTACTTTAAAGGTAGCTGAGTGTGTACTATGAATCTTTCGTTATATATACAGTATTGTTTGTTATTCCTTAAGTCATAGAGTATCCACTAATGCAATGTTGTATTTTCCTTCAGATAGAGCCAAGTAATAAAATTTAGATTTTATTTTCCATTACAGCTGCAAATTAGTGCCATATATATGTATGGTATTTTCTATAAGCAGGTGTGGGATTAAAATAGTTCTTGCAGCTAACTTGCTTGTTTACCATTTCCCAGCTAAGTATTAACATTCTTATCATTATTGCTGAAAAATGAGTATCCTCTGTAGTTTCATGAACTCTTGTATTTTAGCATTCTAACATACTTGTGGTGTTCCCTGTTTAAATAAATTCATGTTTGGATCAGAAAACACAAACCCTCTCCGATCTGCATTTTGCCATCCACAAATGGCAAATTTGTGGTTGGTAATTTTTATGAAAAGACTGAACAGCAAAAGGCAAAGCCTCAAAGTCTCCCCTCACATCTTAGCGAAGATTTAACAGCAGGATGACATAGTGAATAAGGGCCTGCTTCTGTGATTTGCTCAGTACCTCCTATGATTTACCCTTGGTGCCAATAAGGACAGGCAGTATTTTGCAGAGGATATGCATCCTGTGGTAGGAGCAGGTCCTAAGAGTTTTACAAAACACACTGTGAAGCAGCAACAGAAGTTCTAATCTAAACAAAAGCACACCTTTCATAATAAAAGGAATAAATTTGTTTTATATTGTGGTCTTTGGGTTTCTTTTTGGGTTTTTTTGTTTGTGTTCCTTTTTTTTTTTAAAAAAAAAATATGATAGCTGATGTACATGCTACTTAACCATATTGAACTATATCGAGTAAGTCACTCAGCCATTGCTGAAGAGCCAGGGATCCCGCTGGGGGTGCACTGCATGTAGTCCAGAGCATGCACCCATTAGCAAGACGTTCCGTTGCAGGCACTGGGTGAGAACTTGCTGTGTCCCTGCAGCGGGAGGGAAAAACACTGTCCAGTAGTGCCTGTTGTGCTCCTCTCCTTTCCCTGTAACCTCACACCTTTTCCTTGCATTCAGTGACTGTATTGTACACCGAGGAGTACACAGAGCTGAGATTAAACTGTTAAAATGAAACGGTATTTGAGCTTTTCAAGCACGAACTAACAACTGATGAAAACACTTTTTCTGTTCATTTCCTTTAATGCTCTCCACAACCCACTCAAACTAAAATAATTGTACAAAAATCTAACATTTCCTTTGGAACAAGGAAGTGATTTTCCTCTTTCTCCTCTCTCCTTTCATACAGATGATTTTAAACATCTAGGGCTAGACAGCTCTGATGAAAGCTGTTTCTCAAATGTTTGTGTGGCACTGATTTTACATTATTTGATCTCTTATCCTCCAACCTTGTATCTTTTTTTCAGCCTGGTTAGGGGAACAGTTGCTGAATTAAAAATAGGCATTTACCGGGCCAAATTCTTTCTTCTCTTAACCCATGCTACATCAGGAGAGTCCATGAGTTTGTACCTGTGTTAGTGAATGGAGAATTGGACTTTGCCTTTATCTGTTTTACTTTATGCATTTATTTTTGTCAAAGCATATTGTGTTTACTCACAGGTGTTATTGTAGCAATAATTTTTCTTCTTCATTGGTTTTGCTAGCTCTAGGAACATTTGCTTGTACATGGACAGCTTGCTCCTGCTGTTTCCTCTGCTCTTTTCCAGATACTAAGTCACATGAGAAAACAAATCACAGCATGTTTTTGTGGTACTACTTTTTGGTTAGCTAGTGATGTACTTTCTACAGGTGTTCTATATGATCAAAAATGTGACTAAACTGAAATACGAGAGATCATACATCCACATGGGATAATGATTTCTGGTCATAATGCTATCAGTAATAATACTTAGCTGGGACACAGTAAATAAGCATGTAAGTTAGGTGTACTGTATGTCTGTTTAGATGTCTGTTCAGGATTGGGATTTGTCTCCTTATTAAGACATGACCACACTATAAAAATGTTCAAGAATTCATGTTCTCCCTGGTATTTGATTATACTGCCCATAAACCTCTGAGAAACATCACCTGCCGTAAAGTCAATGAAAAAAAAAAAGATGGAATTAAAGAAAACCCCGAGGTCTTTCAGCAGTTTGTGCCTGGCTCCAATATTCTGCGTGTTATTTCTCCACAGAAAGGCTCACATATTCACCTAACCAAGAAGAGACATTTCCTTGGATAAATGTATACATGTGCTGTGAGTTTCTTGTGTTCAGGCAAAGATGACTCTTGTTTTTATTCAGAACCTTTCACCTGCCTAGCTAAGCTCTGACTACATAATCAATGGGGAAGTGAGACCTTCTTAGACTGAATTAATTTCCAAGTTTATATCTGCTGTTATCGATGGATATTTTGTCATTAATATATAACAGTGTTTAAAATGAAATAAAATGCATGAAATTAGAACCAGGACATTTTTGGTAAGCATTATAGCATTTTAATGTTAATCTGAGGCAATTAAAGGCCAAATCTCAAACAGATGAAGGCACTCTACGTCTCCAGTCTTAGGAGACGAGTTAGTTGAAAATGATTTCTGAAAAAACCACAAGCTATCGATTGTGTTATTTGTCAGCATAGTTATTATGAGCATCTTAAATGCTATTCAGTTGTCCTGTCCTTAAAGCAAACGCACAAACAAAACCACAGACAATACGCAGGAACTTACTGCTGCTTTCACTTAACGATGGTTTTTCATTGCAGCTTTTTTGTAGTTAGAATAACTTGAGTTAGGGGTCATGGCACATAAAATAAAAGCTATGGAAGGGCATGTCTTTTGGAAAAGAAAACAAAAAGTTGTATGTGGAAGACAGTACTGAAAATTAAAATTATATATTGAAAAATAATGTGATTAACTTTTTCTGAAAAGACAGTTAAATTTGATGCTATTATTTAGGCAGCAGCACTATGAACAGTGACTATATCTGGGGGAAGAAATGCTAGGAATTTTATTCCTCCCCATTCCCATTTGTTTCCCGGCATCTTCGTTGACGTTTGTCTCTATTTTTTCCATTATTATTTGCTAAATATATTATGACATTTTATTTACCTTGGTCATCTTTGAGACCTCTGTGTGCCTTCACAGTTCTGGCAATTTTACAAATAAGTCACCGATCATTATGCAGTAATACTACAGTTTACATGAAGACAGCATTATTTTTGTGCTGGAAGAAGCAGGTTTATACCAGATAGTTGGATTACTATATCTGCAGGTACGCGTACAGAATGCACCTGCCTGTATCTTTCTTTTTCATTAGCAGTTAGTAGTTTTTATTGAAGCAGTGTGTTACAGAGGTATTTTGGAGGTACAGTGGTGGAATCTACATTCTTCAACAAGACATTTCACTTTATGGATATATGTTATTTCTATGTGTTTAAAATAAGGTTACGTTGTTAGTCTTTTGTTAATTTCCAGATAATTAAACTTTATTATCTATTTACCTATGAATAGATGTGATCTGTTTACAATATCAAAGATGTATATAAAGCACCCAGCTATAGCTGAAGCTCTAATTAAAATACATCATTGTTTGTCATGGTTTTAAGGCGAAAATTAAAAAGCGTTGCCAAATTAATCTTCAATCAAGAGTTCATTAATTAGCTAACCTTCTGTAAATGGGCTGCAGTTTGATGACAGCTCACTAAAAGACCATTTAAATGAATTCCTGATTGTATCAATCAGACAAGGGAAAAGAATTAGATTTGTGGCTCTTTTGCAGTAGTTCCTGCAAACATTTCCCCAACATTTAATGCACACAATGGATGTTATAAACTATTTTAAAGTGATGAATCCTTTTTATTACTGTCCCAAACTCTGTTGCTTCTTTGCTGTATATCAAGAGGAAATGTATAATGCTGCCAAGGTTTCATGATCCTGAACAGAATATTGCAGAGGAATATGCTTTATAACATAGTAATAAGCAGTTGCTTGAAATAACATTATAACTTTCCATGAGAGAAACATTTTGAACAAATTATTGATTATATAATAGTCTTTAGTAAAATTTACTTTGCTTCTGTCATGAATTTTAAAATATGAGGGCTTAAGTGGTCAGGTACTTCAGTTGCTTTTGTGCTAGCAACATAAAATTTCTGGACCTCTAGATTATCTGGAAATGTCTGCCATGAAAGTGACGAATTAAAGATGTTAGTGCTAGATACGGGTATATTTCTGTGTTACTTTAGTGCACGTACTATCTATCTAGACCCATCATAAGGCTAAAAAAAGAAGTTTAGAATGGGTTGTAGAAGTTAGTTCATGATTTGGCGACTCCTTTTGTGATAAATAGGAGGGACTGGGATTTTTTTTTTTTGCATGTATTTAGTCTGTATGTCTGCCTTTTGTGGTTCTGTGTGAACATGTGTTTTATGAAAAGTACAGTCAAAATAACAGTCTCTATTTACTCTTGCCAAAAGTTCTCCTTCTAAAGTTTGTATAAACACACATTTAGTTAACATTTGGGTCGGTTATCTTCTTAGTGAAATAAAATGGTTTGAATTTTTTTTGGGGGGGGTGGGTGCAGTTACTTAGTAGGTTCATATACTCAAAACTCTTTGAAACAAAAGCATTAATTAAGGCCAAGAGAGATTGCATGTCCAAGCACTAAGTGACATATTGCATATTGTGACCCCTCAAATGTCTACAAATTGAACAGCCATGGTGATCTTTTTCTCCTCCATATAAATATTTCCATTTGTTTTGTGTTATATATACTGATGTTTTTAACCAGCTAACTGTAATTGATATATTATTCTAAATAATTGTAAAATACCACCCCATCTTGTTTGTGTAAATTATAGAAGTATGTTAAAATACAACTTAAGTTGAATTTATATTTTTCTGACCAGTATAGCATTGTACATTTTTGTTATCATCTGCCATGAGACAATAACATTGTCCAGCACTGCTACATCTGTTAAGTCTATCCTGCCAATTAAACCACAGAGCTGGTGTGGGTTTTTTCTTAGTCAAGGTGTTTATATCAACATTTCATACAGATACCGTAATCCAGTGTGAAGGAAAATCAGGTTTTTTTCCTCTGCGCTGATTTGCATATGCATGTCAAATCTAGCTATGCCATTTTTTTATGGTATTGAGGAAAACAAAATGACCTTTACTCAAGTTCTTAATAGTGGAAGGTTCTTATGTTCAGAATTTTCAGGTGGGTGGGGGGAAGAGCCTGGAAGAGCGAGCGCTGGCTGATTACGCCACTGATGCTCACAACAGTCTGATACAGTCTAATACACTAAAACTCTCTGCCTTCCTGTTATAATTGCATCTCTGCTCAAGGCTACTATAGTTAGGCTACATTAAATCTCATTGTCAGTCAGGCTGCATAAGGCTCAGGAAGCTCAAGGGCTGGATGGGCAATGTGATCTTCCTCAAGAGCAACTTCTCGCATTGCTACTTGCTTGTCTTCTCACAGGCTGCTGCATTACTGTGTACATAATGGACACCCCTTACATAAATTATGTAACTTGATTTCTCCCCCTGTCTGACACACCCGATTTGCTTAAAAATAAATATGAGTCTGGTAATCTAGGTTGCCCGTTCTCCTTTTAGCTAGCTGCACATGTTATTTTTCGTGTTGAACAAAAAGAAAAAGCAAAAAGTCACTCATTCAGTTATCAACCCACATGTAGTGCGCATGTAGAAGATGGGTCATGTACACTTAACACATATGATAAAATACAGGAGCTTTCAGCAGGGCTTCTATCAAAATAATTACCTAAGCAATTATCTGTGCTATTCAGCTGACTTTTGCATGTGATGGTGTTTCTATGCTTTTGTGTTCGTCAACCTTACTGCTTTGAGTTCTCTTAGGAACTATTAGACTGACAGTTTTCAAATTGTGCAGAAAAGACAAAGAAAGAGAAAAGGGCTTTTTATAGAAAATTGTGCCTTTATTACAGGTAGTTAATAAGTATTAATATCGTAAAAAAATCAATGGGTTAAATGCCATTGTATGATTTTAACTGGTGCTCAGATTTCGATCCTGTGCAGATTGCCTGCATTTTCAGGAAGTCGTCTTTAAGAATCTCAACACTGCAATTCTTTTCCTCCCAAGTGCAACACTATGTACAAAAAAAGGACAAGCAAACCCTGATGTGCCATGCTTGTGTGAATTTTGCAAACCATATTCCTGATCCTGTAGATTGATACAAGCAGGAATATAAACAAACTGTCCCTGAAGCGT
The DNA here is from genome assembly GCF_023634155.1 of Falco peregrinus. Taxonomy (NCBI): domain Eukaryota; kingdom Metazoa; phylum Chordata; class Aves; order Falconiformes; family Falconidae; genus Falco; species Falco peregrinus. The sequence goes on from NC_073723.1 coordinate 69,541,137, forward strand.
GCACTTCAGGATCATTTTGTCATTCAACTCTGTAGTAGTAGTAGTAGCAGCAGCAGTATCAGTAGTAATAGTAGTAGTAGTAATTATCATTATTATAATTTTTAATGCCATGGCTTGTTGGCTTTTGTATGTATATCAAATTAGGTATGTTTTAATTCTTGGATCTTCAAAGGATACTTACATATGTCGATGAACTGCCTAAGCTTCAGGCAATAGTATCAGTTGAATTTTTTGTACAGACAGAAGAGTGCATACTAATTATTGTGTACTTTAAAAAGACAAAAACTATTTTATTGTGCGTGAGGAATTGTATTGCTCTCTGCCTTCTTATATGAAACTGTTTTCATTTTAAGAATGTGGGCTTTGTCTAGCAATAAGCTTTGTATTATGTAAAGGAAAACCTTGCAAGGAATAATACAGTCTTTTATTAAACGGTTTGCTGCTTTGTCATGGCAGTTTTCTTTTAGTGCATCATGGGTGAGGAAGAGAAGGATGGTTCATAGGTGGGAAACTCCGCTAATACATTTATATTTAGTGGTTGCAGCCTCCTTTCCCGTTACTGGCAAAGCCTTGAGAAAAGTAAACCATGTGCTTTTGTACTGTCATACTTGATTTGGACTATATTCTCACTGTTGTTTGAAGCTAACATGAAACGCAGTGTCTGCATGACCCATTTTAGCAGCCCATTATCATAATTTCACTGTCGTATGGCCACTGAGTTAATGTACTTACAAATGACAGAGAAAGTGTGTTACATGACCTTAGGGTTTTCAAAAATGAAATGACGTAGGAGGTCGTATTTCAAAGAATTGTTAAAGAGTAGGGTTTGGGGGGGGTCAGCTTTTGGCTTTTTTTTTTTTTCCCCCCTCACCTTAAAGTTTTCTAGCTTGTAACAACAAGAAGGTATCTTTATTCCTTGATAGGCAAAAATACTAAAAGTTTAAGCTTGGTCAAGCTGTGGATTTTAGCCATTAGCTTAATAATTTTAACTAATGTAAAAGTCTAAATGCAGTCTATTTTAATTATTTTAATTATTTTTTTCATTGTCATTCATCCATGTTCCTGGTATAATTAAGTTAAATTGTCTTTTGTATTTCTTTATTTTGCTGGGTATGGATTTGTTTTGTTTGTTTGTTGTTTCTTAGTTTGTTTTGGTGTTTTTTAAAGTAATTATTTTGAATGAAAGCAGCAAAGCAAGTATGTTTCCTGGATTTGCTACAATGGGGCTATCTTCTGGTTGATCATATGATGCGACAGTGCTAGGAATAATTTTGGTTTGAAAAATAATCTTTTTTAAAAAATGTCTTTCTCAATTTGAGTTTAAAGCAGATCTGAATGTGTTTCTTAAGTAAGTGACACTGGCATTTTATCAGTGCACAGTGTCCCCATACTTCCCAAATTTTATGGTGTCATGAACTTACATTGCTAAAACCCAGCATAGTGAGTGATTGATGTTTCTTTCATCACAGAAGGGGTTACATTGAGGGTAAACCACAGTGGCTATGATATATATCCAGTAAATGAGGAAACGGCAGGAGAAACCACAAACATGTAGTCCAAGTAGCATATCCTCACCTTTTCCTCATAAAGTTAGGTACTGAAAGGAACCGCCTTATCTTTGCCTTACCCTTGTTAAGTTGGAAATCCTGTAGGCAGCACTCTGCTTGAAAGGCCTCTCCATCTCCTGCTTGAACTAGCGTTTGTACAAACACAAGAGTATTTTTCCTTTTCCATAGAAATAGACAGAAGTCTGGCTTATTGTAAAAAAAGCAGCCAAAACCCCAAAACCCCCAGCCTTTGTTGTGATTAATGTATTCTCTGAAAGTGAAACTATGTGAGAAAACTAAGGAATCTCATCATTTTGTTTAAGAACTTATGTGGCAATGCTAGAAACACGAAGTGGGAAAAGGATCTACCTAAGCTCATCTCCTTTACCACCCACAGGCCAAGCGATTTGTGACTCTTGAGTTAGGTTTGGTCATGTGGGCTTGCGTAGGTAACCTGCAGTCAGTCACGGTGGTGTTGTGTGGTTTGGTAGGTGAGTTGCGTGAGCAGTATTTTGACTTGGAGACCTTATCCAGGCAGAAGCCACCTTATGTTAGTGGGAATTTTGTCTGAACAAGGACTGGAGAATGAATCAATATTCTTTGCTCAACCAGTGTTAGAAACCCTCCAGCCTCTGACCCTACTGACACAAATGGTTTTATTTAAAATTACTAATTTTTGAGAAAGCTCCCGAATGCTATCTTAACAGGCTAATGCACCTTGAATTGGTTTGAAGATAAAATGCGATTGCCATGTTGCCTTACATAAATTTTGGAGCTCAAGACAATTGTCTTTAAAATATTATTTTCTGTTTTTCTATCTATCATTTCATAGCAAAGCTAAATAATAATGTAACAATAGCAAAAACAATAATACTGTAATT